>NC_052506.1:79118394-79155894 GCF_014356525.2 Nilaparvata lugens
TTTATATCAAGCACAAATTTCTAATCAGAGATATTTTACGTCATTAGTTTGGAGAATACAGGCTGTTCTGTATTTATAAGTTTGGTTTTAGCCAAAACAATTCCTTCCAATAGACCTTGAATAATGCACATCATACTGAGAGCAAACTGGTTTATTTATTGCTCTTGAATTCAATGTGTGAATTGTTGTGCTTGATTCCTGCTAAGAGGACCCCCAATTAGTTTTGTACCATCCCAACCTTGAAACAGACAATACAATTTCTCTTACTTGAAACCTCAGAAAACTTGTTTGAAGACAAAACTCATTGTTTGATTTCAGACTGTGAATCGCCATTGACACAAGAGCAGTTGAATGTTGTAACTGAAGCATGTAACTTCGTAAGTAACTTTTGATCTTTGTATAGGCTACGTGTTAATAATGATATGTTTTTTCAAATATTCATCTTCCAGTGTTTTTCAGAACTCAGCTGAATTATACCTTAGGTCAGCGGTTCTCAAACACTAGTACAAATAAAATATATATTTTTAAAAGTCCCAAAAATGCTTTGTTACTAAGATAAATATGGCGGAAAATTGCAGATTTTATGTCAAATTGGCTGGGAAATCTGTTAGAATCAGATGTTTGTGAGTGCAGTGGTTATTGAAATTTCATTATTATTGAGATTTGTCAAAATATGTTGGAAAACTTGATGTTTCAACTTTGAAGGGATAAAACTTGATTATTTGTTCGATAAACCAGTATTTTAAATTGATAAGACTTGTAGAGAATTCAATTCTGGATATAAAATGGCCTGTCAAATAACTCACCCAAACCTAGATATCAGGATTAAAAGAACAGACAAAAACAGCAAAAATGAAAAATCATTTTGTTCTGTTCAATAGAATTCCATATTCATGAGATTTAGATCAGGTTTTAACAATCAAATGGGAAATCAAGTTTTTTTTAGCCCATCATGTCAAATTTGCATAAAATTTGTCCATTTTCATACCTGAAAAACTCATATTGGTATACCCATATACCACTAATATTTCATAAAATTGCATATTTTTCATAAAATATACAGATGAAATATATATATTTTCTATAATTAATTATTAATTCCCCTCCTAGTTCTCTTCTAGTGCCTAATATGTTTCCTTATCCTACATTTGAAACTTCTATCCGGCTTGACTGGCCTGTATAACAGGCTTTACTATCAGCACAGTTTAACTTTCACTCTTATACCACATATTAATTTTGTCCTTACTACAACTAAATAGGTGTTGTTCTAAAAGCTACATCAGGACCATCCTGAATGTCTGCTATTTTATGAAATATTCTATCCACCATGAGTTCCTCATACCCATTTTTGGCAGCTATTGCTTAATGATCCTTATCTTCTGACTAAAATTATTATGGTGGGTCAATGGTATAGTTGAAGCTCTATAAATCATAATATTGAAAGCAGCAAGTTTGTGGGAAATAGGATGACATGAATGATGAGGAATTATTAAATACCTTAGTAAGGTCAGTACAATACCTTTGATTCAGTTTTACCATGAAGTAGTAGTCTAATAATTTCTAGTCTTTATTCACTAGAGATATCTACCACAATATCATCTCAACTACTTATTACACATGAAGTAGTGGTTAATCTTTTGTTCCTCTTTCTAGCTTACTGATTGGGATCCTGATGAGTTTGAAGAAGAAGGCTCAGCTGGTGGGCAGTCTACAATTGCTTCTGGTGCAGGCCAATCTACCATCTCAGCTGGTGCTGAAGAATCTACTGGTGATGGGCAGTCTACAATTGCTTCTGGTGCAGGCCAATCTACCATCTCATCTGGTGCTGAAGAATCTACTGGTGATGGCAGTCTACAATTGCTTCTGGTGCAGGCAATGTACCATTTCAGCTGGTGCTGAGGAATGTACTGGTAGTGGACAGTCTACTATTGCTTTGGGCGCATGCCAATCCACAATTTCAGGTGGTGTAGAGGAATCTGCTGGCGGTGGGCAGTCTACAATTGCTTCTGGTGCAGGCCAATCTACCATCTCAGCTGGTGCTGAAGAATCTACTGGTGATGGGCAGTCTACAATTGCTTCTGGTGCAGGCCAATCTACCATCTCATCTGGTGCTGAAGAATCTACTGGTGATGGGCAGTCTACAATTGCTTCTGGTGCAGGCCAATGTACCATTTCAGCTGGCTGAGGAATGTACTGGTAGTGGACAGTCTACTATTGCTTTGGGCGCATGCCAATCCACATTTCAGGTGGTGTAGAGGAATCTGCTGGCGGTGGGCAGTCTACCATTGCTTCTGGCGCAGGCCAATCTACCAGTGCTTCTGGTGCAGGCCTATCTGATGGAGAGAACATTAATGTAATGGTTGCCAAAAAAAGACAAGATGGAAAGAGGATTTGGGACAAAAGAGATTCTTGTATTTTTTGTGATTTACTAGTCACAAACTTCATAAGACATCTAACAAGGAACCATTCTGAAGAAATGAAAGTTGCCGAAATTTTAGCTCAACCAAAGGTTCTGCAATGAGGAGATCTATGATCGAAAAGCTCCGAAAGAAAGGAAATTTCAATTATAACACAAACGTTCTGAGAGAAAAATCTGGTAATATTATTACCGTACAAAGACCAACTAATGATTGTAATATTGAAAAATATCTCCCATGCAAATTATGTCTGGGATTTTTTTCCAAAAATCGACTGTACCGACACATGAAAGACTGCAAAGAAAACAGTGGAAAAGAAAGCTCTAGGAATGCGCAGAGTGCAGGTCAAGCCTTATTGGTAGTTGCTAACTTTTCATGTTCAGACAGCTTGAAAACAAAAATTTTTCCTATTATGAGAAATGACAAAATAAGCAAAACTGCACAGGAAGATGAACTTATATGTGAATTTGGGTTGAGGTTGCTCAAACAACATAAAGAACAACATGTAAAACCAATAATATCCCAAAAGATGCGAGAATTAGCAAGACTGAAGATAGAACTTCTAACAAATAAGCCAACAGCAATAGACAAGTCAGGTAAAATTAAAAAGCTTCAAACACTTGAAGACTATTTAGACCCTGACTTTTACAATGATGTAGTTAAGGCGGTTAACACAATTGCCGGATTCAATGAAGAAAATGGTAAATACAAAGTGCCTTCATTGGCCTTGAAACTAGGGCACTCCCTTAGGAGCTGCTCCGAAATCATTGAGTTCAAGGGTACAACAACAAGTAACGAATATTTACGAAAGAGAGGAAAGAGGTTTCATCAGCTTTTACCCAAAATGTGGAAGTATGATGTATCTTCCAATGCATCAAAAACTTTGAGTACAGCAAAGTGGAATAAACCCACAAGAATTCCCCTTGCTGAAGATTTGAAACAACTTCATGATTTTATAATAAAAGAAGAAAAGAGTTGTATGACCAAATGAAAAAGCTTCCTTCTGAAAGTGTATGGAGGGAACTAGGAAAAATATCTTTAGCCCACATCATTCTACTGAATAGGAGAAGATCTGGCGAAGCCCAAAGAATTGAGGTTGCTCATTACCTAACTATAAATAACCCCAAGACTACTTCTGACATTGACACTCTGTTAACAGAAACTGAAAAAAAATTGTGCAAGACATGGGCTAGATTTCAATGTCGAGGCAAAAGAGGCGCCCCTGTCCCTGTTCTCTTAACTGAAGGGATGAGAAAAAATATGGAACTGCTTATGACAACAAGGGACATAGCAAACATCTGTATTGAAAATCCATATTTTTTGCCATACCAAGAACCAAAAACAGTTGTTTTCGAGGTTGTGATGTTCTAAGGCATTTTGCTAAACAGTCTGGTGTGCAGTACCCAGAGCTGATCAGGTCCACCAAATGCGTAAACATGTAGCAACAATGTCTCAACTTCTGAATTGTCTGGAAATGAGATTGAGTGTTTGGCTACATTTATGGGTCATTCTGTCAATGTTCACAAAGAATATTACCGGCTCCCAGACGATGTGGGCCAAGTAGCCAAAATAAGCAAGTTACTACTAGCTTTAGAATCAGGTAAGTTGAAAGAAATGAAAGGACAAAACTTTGATGACCTTCAAGTTGACATGGGCAATGATAGCTTAACAGAGTCAGATGCTAGTGATCATGAAGATGAGGGGACAAGAAGTGTTGAGATAAATGAAGATCAACCTTTGACATCTCAAACTTATGAAGCTGACTCAAACACTTCATCCCCAGAAAATAAAAGTGAAAGGCCTCATGATGGACAGTCTACCGTTGCTTCTGGTAGAGCCAACACTAGAGTGAAGAAACGTAGAGTTACTGTTGTAAGAAAGATGTGGTCCCAAGAAGAAACCGATGCTGTAGTAAGACACTTTCAAAAACATATAATCATGAAAAAGGTTCCAAACAAAGAAGAATGTGACCGGTGTTTGGAAAAAGAAGCTTGTTTGAGCAATAGGTCATGGTCTAACATTAAATATCATGTGAAAAACATGTTTAATAAACTGCGTTGAAATGCAATTAATACCTTAATCTGTGCACAAGCAAATAAAATTAAAAACAATGGATATCCTATAATTGAAATCTAGTCTCATAAAAATTATATTAGTGTATTCAGATAAAAAAATAAACGAAAAATTAAAAGAACTATATTCTGTGTTAAACCCCCCCTAATTTGTTAGGAATAGATCGTAAAATAGCATAAGCAAATAGAAAATATTTACGAAACTTCCTCCTATTAAACTAATTTTAGGCTTTAACCTAGGGAGTATTTTCAATTTTAAAGGTAAATATAGTGTATATAATTGAAATCTTTATCAATTATACACATTACATTACATTACACACATTACAATTATTCACATTATCAATTTTTTCATCAAATTCCCACAAATAAGAGAGCTTCAAACTCCTCCCAATTGCTTCAATTTCCTTCAAAGAAATTCTATTATTAAAAAACAGTTTTCCCTTCATACTGTTTCAACTTGTGAAGAACCTAACTATGAATGTTGTAGTTTTTAAAGCTTAAACTCAACTTCAAACTTATTCTAAAACAATATCTAAATATTTTTAGCAACGTTATGCACGTGATGTCGAAATAAAATACATGATAGGCCTAAACCTTTTTGCTATTAAAACTCCATAATAAATTTGATTTTGTATTATTTTCCATGTTCATGGAATGGTTTCTCTCATTCTATTTCATCTATAATTGATCATGTGAGATAAGGAACTCTGGTTATATAGTATAAAATACTTCTTATTTTGTCTACAAATAAACTAAACTATTGAATATGATTGTACAGTTAGCATTAAGATTATGATTATTACTTTTGTGAAGTGAACTAAAATTCCAACTTGTCTAGAAATTCTTACATAAGGAATTTGAAGCTTTTTTATTTGAACTAATTGATGATGAATTTGAACATGTACTCTAGTACATTCTATAAAACATTTGGTTTTGGATTATTTTCCACATTCATGGAATTGAATTTTTGTTTTATTTCGAGTATAATTGATCATGTGAGATAAGGAACTGTGGTTATATAGTATGAAATATTTCTTATTTTGTCTACAAATAAACTAAACTATTGAATATGATTGTACAGTTAACATTAAGATTATGATTATTACTTTTGTTAAGTGAACTAAAATCCCAACTTGTCTAGAAATTCTTACATAAGGAATTTGAAGCTTTTTTATTTGAACCAATTTGAAGATGAATTTGAACATGTACTCTCAGTACATTTTATAAACATTTGGTTTTGGATTATTTTCCACATTCATGGAATTGAATTTTTGTTTTATTTCGAGTATAATTGATCATGTGAGATAAGGAACTGTGGTTATATAGTATGAAATATTCTTATTTTGTCTACAAATAAACTAAACTATTGAATATGATTGTACAGTTAGCATTAAGATTATGATTATTACTTTTGTTAAGTGAACTAAAATCCCACTTGTCTAGAAATTCTACATAAGGAATTTGAAGCTTTTTTATTTGAACCAATTTGAAGATGAATTTGAACATGTACTCTCAGTACATTTTATAATACATTTGGTTTTGATTTTCCACGTTCATGGAATGGTTTTTCTCATTTCATTTCATCTATAATTGATCATGTGGAATAAGAAACTCTTTTTATATACTTTAATATGGTTTATATGAAATGTTCTATGAATTCACTACCGTATGTAATATGATTGTATGTTCTATACAATTGTTTGTTTTAAATTTTCCATGAATTAACTATTGAATATGATTATATAGTTAGCATTGCCATCACCTATAGTTATAGTTATTAATACATGTATTGTAATATGCTACCAGCACGTGGCTTTTTTCCTCTTCTCCTGTCAGGACTTGCAATTTATGATTTTTGATATCAATGTAGCCTTATATAGGCTAATATAGACTCTATTGTATTGTTTTGTTTTTCACCACCACAAAATTATACAAAACCAACCTCTTTTTTTGTTGTTCTAAAAAAGTATATACAATTTTTGGTGACTAAAAACTTTTTGGTGACTACAAATTTTATTGTGACTGACATCAGTCAGTATTTAGATTTTTTTGATTCTGATATAAATTAGAGCTGAAATTTTAAAAAAACTAAGATCCATTGTCCGCTGAAAGTTGAGTCTGGAGATCTAATGTTTTGATTTCAAATGAATTAATTTATTAGTGAAATGTTTATTTAAATTCAATTGTTTTTTTCTATCAAGCTTGAACTGATTTCTATAATAAGAATTTTATTTCACTATGTAAGCCGTTTTGGGTCATCCCGTGGCTTAATATTGTAACTTTATAATGTAGGCTATTATTATTATTCATAATTTTGATAATTAAATGAATATGGAATAAAATTGAATTTTTTTTTCATTTATTTGATGGTGTCCAATCTTAATTAGTGATAATTGGAGTCCTACTTTATCAGATCAATCAATATCATTCATTGTTATAAGGAATAAAGAGGAAAGATTATTCATTCATGCTTTTAAATTGAGATGGCAGATGGCAGACTACTCTAGTTCTATATTCTGGTACCCAAAAGGATGCCATAAGAGATTTTTAGTGGAAACTACTCACTTTTAAGATGGAATTAAAAAGAGTCCTTCAGCAATTCCATTGTCGCTATTTTATCCTCTACTTTAATTACTCAACATTAGATAGTGAACATTGGATATTTATTTTACTGATTATAAAATTTGATCAGAACAGTCAAACAGAACTTTTCTACAGTAAACTTTTTGAATAAAATGAGTGAAAGTACAATGTATAATGAGACATTCTCAACTAATCAAGTTTTTTTTTTAGTTCTATCGATAGCCCACAATTATTCTCATTTTTTTTCTAACAGCGTTTTATTCAACTTGCTTTGGGGGTTGTTGGTCAGGTTGGAATTTTGTCAATTAATTTTCATCCACTTCCTAACGAGCTAGAGACTTGAAACTTTCAGAATAGATCAGAACCTGTTGACATTGCAACCTTCAATAGTTTTTATTATGATTCATTTTGTATTTAGACTAATTTTAAAAAAACTAAATTCTATATGGAGGATTTAATGTGTATAAAAAATCAAAATAAAGATTCATTCCATCAAAATAATAATTCAGTTTATTATAAGGCCAAGGCCACATGTGCAGCTATTTGCTGCAAATTTTGTCAGCACTGTGAAGATGCCCCCGCCCTGAAAGAGGTACAAAACTTATTCAGCACCAAGTTATGGCACAATTTTGATTGAAATCTGGACAAAGTGATTTTTGTATTATTATTTAAAAAACACCTTAGGCCTATATACTAATATAATGAAATGTTTCATGCAATGCAAATTAATCATATTTATTGATGTCTTTATAGTCAGAAATAATGTTGCTGATTAAAATTATATCTCATAATAATAATGATAATTGAATAATATCACACATCAATTAGTGGATCTCACAGTGTGTATTGTTCAGTGTGTGAACAGTTTGGATGACAAGAAAGGGAAAAAATACGGTGCGCCTCTAAATTGCTGTTTAGTTCAGATCTGGCAACACAGGTATCACTTGGCAACGTCGCATTAGGCGGATCTGCTTCCAACCGCAATCAACCAAGGATGTGTATTAGTCGGATCTGCTTGTGACCGTAATCAAACAAGGGTGTGCTCTCCCCACCACTTTTCAAAGGTTGATGGATCTCACAGCGACTCACATATTGGATCTCGCAGTGATAGCACCCAACTCATTTTGATTATTGGAATAATGATAAAACAAAAGTGATTGCAGTGATGTAGAAGATTGGAACTACAAAAGTGTCAGGTAAATTTTCCTCTAAAATGGCTCCTTCTGCTGGATCTCGTTCAGCTGGTGGAACACATGGATCTCAACTCGGCTTATAAACACGTATGTGTGTGTGTGTGTGTGTGTGTGAGTGTGTGAGTGTATGTGCGTCTGTGTACACGATATCTCATCTCCTAATTAACGGAATGACTTGAAATTTGGAACTTAAGGTCCTTTTCACTATAAGGATCCGACACGAACAATTTCGATCAAATGCAATTCAAGATGGCGGCTAAAATGGCGAAAATGTTGTCAAAAACAAGGTTTTTCGTGATTTTCTCGGAAACGGCTCCAACGATTTTGATCAAATTCATACCTAAAATAGTCATCGATAAGCTCTATCAACTCCCACAAGTCATATATCTGTAAAAATTTCAGGAGCTTCACCCCATCAATGCAGATAGATTCCCAATTATCAGGCTTCAGATACAATTGAAACAAAGAAAATCAAGTGGAGTAGATTGAGCATGAAAATCTCTACAATTAATGTTCAGTAACATTTTCACCTGAAATTGAAAATAAGCTTTAAATTCAAGAAAATGTGATTATTCAATTGCAAATTATTGTTGATTCTATTAAATCATTCACTATGAAGAGATAGCAGACCTCATGTGTGTCTCCAGCGTTATTGCCCTGTCACCAGCTGGCTCAAATATTTGAATAGTAGACTTGAGATGCTCGGGAAAACTAGCGTCAGGTGATCAATTTTCATAACGGCAAGGAAAGTTGTGTGAGTGCGCCACACCAGATTTTTTCAATTATTATTTAGACCCTAACGGAGCACGGGTATCTGCTAGTTGGAAATAAAATATATTATCTAGTACGGAATTGGTTGACTGTTGAATGAAAATTTGACTCACCCAATTGTATGTTGAGTGAAACACGTCATAAAACTGAACCAATGTAAATTGGCATTGAGCTTTGGTAATCATGTGACAGAAACAGTTTGGCGGCCATCTTATTTCGTTAACTGGGATCGGCCATTTCAAGTTGATAAATTCTCGCAATATTATTGGTCAACCGTTTCTCAACAGACGCGTCGCTATTTTTTTATTTATTAAATTCATTAAAACACACAAAACAAGACAAAACAAAATAACAAAATATTGGTTCGTCGGTAGAGACTTATTTCGAATGGTATGCGGTTGGTTAACAGGTCTTATTCTCGCAATATTATTGGCCAGCCACATTTCTTCATAGACACCTTGCTTGCTATTGCTTCTCATTCGTTCAGAAGAATCACTTGGAATGAGTTCGAATTGTTAACTCAGACTCATTCCTTAATCACTTCGTATAAGATATTCTCATGTTCTCTCTCTCACACACTCTCTAGGACTCTGTTTCTCGATTTCTGTCTCACTCCCACTCACTAACTCTCCTACTCTCTCTTTCTCTCTCTCTCTCTCTCTCTCTCTCTCTCTCTCTCTCTCTCTCTCTCTCTCTCTCTCTCTCTCTCTCTCTCTCTCTATCTCTCTCTCTCTCTCACACACACACAAATCAAATCAAAGAATCATTCTTTCTCTCTCTCACTCTCTAAAACTTTGCTGTAAGCTATTGTATAAGTGTATATAAGCCAGTAGTCTATGTATTGTAATCTACATAAATAATGTACTCAATCAATCAATCTCTCACTCTCTCTCTCAATCTCTCTCTCTCCTCTCTCTCTCTCTCACTCTCTCTCTCTCTCACTCTCTCTCTCTCTCTCTCTCTCTCTCTCTCTCTCTCTCTCTCTCTCTCTCGTTGACTCCCTTCCCAAGAAGAGCAACATGAAATACAGTAGCAGAGTGAATATCTGTCTGTGCTTGGCTTGATTAAAGGTCCCCGGTTGCCATGGCAACCATATTGTGTACTGCTCATAACATTATTCTACCCACCGTTTTGAGACATACAGCATAGCTTGAATTGGTTGCGTTGCTGCTATTCATAGGGCATGCTGTCAGTTTGTAGTGAATTTTACTGTAGCGCAGCCAAGAGATGTGCTAAATTTTCAAGGTTTTCCATCGCCCCAAGCATGGTCCACTGATCATCTTCTTTGTGGGAGTTTTCCTTGGACATCTGCAGAATATACAGTGCTCGTATTTCCCATTTCCCTTCCGTTACTTGAGTTTGTTCGTTTGTTTTTCTGCTTGAGCTTGCTCTTCATCCCTTCTATTGTCATCATCATTTTCCCTACATCTCTTTCTGTATCTCACTCACAATATCTCTTCTTCCCTCTCTCTTCATTCTCATTTATCCATCTTTCATACTTTTTGAAATTCGTTGAATAATTATCATTACTGTCATTTTTTACCTTCCTTGCCCTATTACCATAGGTAAGGAAAGTATTGCTCTCCGAAAAAATTAAGGTACCACAATTTTCTAAATTCTATACGTTTCAAGGTCCCCTGAGTCCAAAAAAGTGGTTTTTGGGTATTGGTTTGTATGTGTGTGTGTATGAGTGTATGTGCGTCTGTGTACACGATATCTCATCTCCCAATTAACGGAACGACTTCAAATTTGGAACTTAAGGTCCTTACACTATAAGGATCCGACACGAACAATTTCGATCAAATGCAATTCAAATAGGCGGCAAAAATGGCGAAAATGTCGTCAAAAACAGGGTTTTTTCGCGATTTTCTCGAAAACGGCTCCAACGATTTCGATCAAATTTATACCTAAAATAGTCATTGGTAAGCTCTAACAACTTCCACAAATCCCATATCTGTAAAAATTTCAGGAGCTCCGCTCCATCTATGCAAAGTTTGATTTTAGATTCCCAATTATCAGGCTTCAGATACAATTTAAACAGAAAATTTTAAGTGGAAAAGATTGAACATGAAAATCTCTACAATTGATGTTCAGTAACATTTTCATCTAAAATTGAAAATAAGCTCGAAATTCGATAAAATGTGATTATTTCAATTATTGCAAAGTGTTGGCAACAGTTGATTCTATGAAATCATTCACTATGAAGAGATAGCAGACATCGTTTGTCTCCAGCGTTATTGTCCTGACACCAGCTGGCTCAGATCTTTGAATTAGTAGACTTCAGATGCGCGGGAATACTAGCGTCAGATAATCAATTTTCGATTTTTGTAAATTAGTGTATAAGCTAGTATTATTGTAACATACATAAATAAATAACTTCAATCTAATCAATTCTTTTTCTCCCCTCTTTCTCACGTTCTCTCTATCTCTCTCTCTCTCTCTCAAATAGTGACACAAAAAAGACAGTAATAATAGACAGTAATCAATAGTGATCGGCTTGTGGTAATTGGTATATTTTGTTGTTCAAGAACCTTGATTTGTTGAATATGTCTTCAAAATTTGAAGCTGATCGATCAAAGTTTTCGAAATTTTTTGTAGACTATATAAACAAACTGTCTCCGATTTTGGCCTCCAGTCGAAAGTGGGGAACTCGCTAACATCCGTTCAATTGGTTCAATTGATAAATTAATATTATCTGAATCAAATAATTCATAAAGCATAAAATATTGCGAGTTTTCCAACACATGTACATTTTCTCCTTAGTTACATTGTTCTTCTTGTATTGTCGTCTTCCTCCTCCCATTATGTCTTCTTTCACTTCTTCATTTTATTGTTCCATCTCTCTTTTTCCACATTCTTTATCTACCTCGACCCTTTCCACCGATTTCTCCGTTTTTATTATTTCGTTTCCTTTCTCTCTTTGTCTCCCTTTTCGTCTCCCTTTCATCTTAAGGCTGTGCAAAGGCTAAAAATTAACTTTCTACTAGTGATATTTTTAAAGTTTTTCGATTAGTATATCATCAATAAAATAATAAAAAAGTTTCTTAGAAGAACATTTTTTTCCCGATCATTGCTTTTTGAGATATGAGCGCCTAAAGTTCAAATTTTTGGACAGAACATTTCGAATTCGGTATGAGATAAATCCATGAGATTCAGAGGATAAATTCTTCATGGTATTGTTGATTCAATAAAACAAAAAAAATTGAAAATATCAATTTTTGAGAAAGTTATTCAATTTATTTAAAATGACCAAAAATAACTCAAAAAAAGTTATTGTTGGTCATTTTTGGTAAATTGAATAACTTAATCAAAAATTGATATTTTCAGAAAATTTTTATTTTATTCAATCATCAATACTTCGAAGAATTTATCCACTGAATATCATGGATTTATTTCTTACTGAATTTGAAATGTTCTGCCCCAAAAATTTAACTTTAGGGGCTCATATCTCAAAACCCAATGATCGGAAAAAAATGTTTTCCTGGGAAAACTTTTTCATTTTGATTGCTTGATGATATACAAATCGAAAAACTATGAAAAATATCACCAGTAGAAAGTTTATTCTTAGTCTTCACGCAGCCTTAGATTCTTCTGTTCCTTCATATTCATTTCAACTTCAATTTCTCCTCTTTCTCTACTGCCATTATAACGTGAACCTCACTATATAGCTTTATCTTTGTCGATCTGCAATATGCGGCACTCACACCTAATCACTCCTGAGGGACATCTATCCGTCTGTTGGCTATAATATAGCTTCCGTTTTAGTCCGTATCAATCTAGGCCTACCCACTAGAGAATCAAGGTCCCTCAAGGCTATACAGCGCGTGAACGAGTCAGTAAATTGTTATCACTCTGCAAAGGTCAAGTGTTGGCTAGTGATAAGAACTTGTGAATGGATACAATCTATTGAATGTTTTATTTTCATTTTTCTATGAAGTCTGTAATCTAATTAGTGAGTTTTTTCGTGGCCATTCTCCAATAATTAGAGTCAATTTTGAAATAAAAACACAATCTGTTGTATTTTCCACTAGTAATGTTTTATTTCCACAAAAACCTGGGTTTTGATTCTCAAGGCATCATCTTCAATTGAAGGTTGAGCATCGAAACCCTTTAGTGGGGTCCACGTTATAATGGCAGTGAAGGAAGATAGCAGAACAACGTTGTCGATCCTCTGTCTTGTCAATGCCTTCTATAAACGGTTGCTGATACAGGTTTATTGATGTAATATTAACTGTTCATTCTCGTTTAAAATAATAAATGATATTTTATCAAGAAAGAAATAATACTTTTCAATAATTTCATAATACATTTCCATGATTAAGATGGAATATTTTGTTAATTAAATATTAATACAACATTGTTAAAAGACGATCTGGCAACAGAGCAAAGCGTGAAAGAGATAGCATTACCTGTTTTGTTGAATGATAGACAAGGATAACAATACCATTGCTAAACAAACACTGCTATTATAACGTCACTGTAGGTTTTGTGGAAATAAAACATAGCCAAGAGAAAATACTGCATTATTGTGTTTTTATTTCATCATGGAACCTTTTGCAATTCAGTGTTGAATTTTGAAAACTTTATACGAATAATTCTATTCTAATGAATTTTCATTATTAAGATGGAATATTTTGTTAATTAATTATCAATTCAACATTGTTAAAAGACGATCTGGCAAGAGAGCAAAGCGTGAAAGAGATAGCACTATCCGCTTCGTTGAATGATAGACAATGAAATGAGACATTTAGCAGGAGAAAATACAACATTATTTTGTTTTTATTTCTTCATGGAACATTTCGGAATTCAGTGTTGAATTTTGAGAACTTTATTAGAATAATTCTATTCTAATGAATTTTCATGATTAAGATGGAATATTTTGTTAAATAAATATTAATTGAACCATTGTTAAAAGACGATCTGACAACAGAGCAAAGCGTGAAAGAGATAGCGCTATCCGCTTTGTTGAATGATAGACAAGGATAGCAATACCATTGCTAAACAAACACTGCCAAATTATAACGTCACTTCAGGTTTTGTGGAAATGAAACATTTAGCAGAAGAAAATACAACATTATTGTGTTTTTATTTCATCATGAAACCTTTCAGAATTCAGTGTTCAATTTTGAAAACTTTATCAGAATTGTTGCTTCTCTGTTTTTAGTTGCTGAATGTCTCACATTTAATATTTTTCTAAAAATTCTTGATGTATTCATAATTTATGTTGAAACAATAGAATTTGAGAACCAAGTTACCACAGTTACCTATGGTAATGTACACTTTAAATGGTATTCAGCTAGAGTTTTGGGAGGTATTATAATTTTAAAATCCTATATTCATGGAATCATAGAATTTAATAGCAATGTTCAAGATGAGGCCTCAACCTCAGTCCTTTGTAACAATTCAATATAATCAAAAAGATTGCTTAGTCATTTAATTGTATCTTTGTTTTCTGAAGTTTTTTAATGGATACAGAGTTCTTGCAGTTAAGAATGATCTTTAAGAGACAAACTCCAGTTATATTTTTGATTCCAGCTCCAATAGTAATATTAGTTATGAAGTCAATATCACTTAATGGTGGTTTGGAATCCACTTTAAACTATAGTTACTCTATCCAGAGTAATGTAAGAATGTAGAGAAGAATATAAAATAATCTATTAGAATTTTTATAGAATACTCTCTGACTTCATCCTCTATGCTAAATAGTTGGAAGAGAATAATCACCAGAGACGTATAAAAGCAAACTATCTTTTCTCTATCATATCACTATAGAGGTCTATATCACTATAGATATCCTACTGTATATCACCAGAGAAAACTTCTATGTAACTGTATTTGTATTCTGTGATATCACGCTATAGATATAGAAACCGGTTCTGTTCGAACACAGCTTTTGAACTTGAACTACTTTTCTGATAGCTGTCTGTCTCACTTCACCTGTACATCTGTGTTTCTCTCATGGCTCGTTGGTCTAGGGGTATGATTCTCGCTTCGGGTGCGAGAGGTCCCGGGTTCAAATCCCGGACGAGCCCAGCTTTTTTGCAACTCTGAGAAGGAAACAAAATCCTGAACGAGCTCAATTTATTCAACGCAGTCTTATATTGACGCAATAAAACAAAAATGCTGATAGAAAGGATTGAAAATTAATAAGTCGATTTTTTTTTTGTAAAGACAGAAATGATAAATAATTATTCTATTCAAAATTTATTGCAAATGTTTTTTATTATTGTTTCTTTTGAAAATACAACATAATATGAATATTATTCATGTTTTTCAAGTATTTTTTACTGAATTTACTTCTCTTTTTTTCAGAGCATCTTTCTGTACAGCCTGGTTCTCTGGAGTGGAGCTGCAGATGTTGGACAACACACTGGTGAGTTCATATTTTTGACTTTTTTTGTTGTGACTAGTTATTATTAGCTTTCTTTCTCTTTTTAAGTCCTTGTGGTTTTTCTGATCTCATTGTCTGAAATACTGAATTCTTGAGAATCTCATCTCTGATTTTTCATTGTAAAATTATTATTTTGTCTTCACATAAGTTATTTCAGGTTTGAAACTTTTTTCGAATACTAGTAGAGAAGTAAATTATTAATATCCTTGTAATAAACTGAAAAAAACATGAAATGTTGTAAATGACAATCTTAAATCTCAAAAATGAATGCAGTTCAATAATAATCAAGGATGAATATTAAGTGCCGGTTGCACAAACGCCGGTTAAATTTTAACCGTGATTAATTCCACGAGAACAAATCAGAGAAGTCGTCTTATCAGAAATGCCTTCTCTGATTGTTTCTCTCGAAATTAATCGCGGTTAAAATTTAATCGGCAACCGGGCCTAATTCTTTAAGAAAATAGGAATCGAACAAAACTTTTCAAAGCGACAGAAGTAGCTTGTAAAAATACTTAACAGGTTGGAAAATGTTTTAAAAATAAGTTAGAATATTATCTCAAGTCTCAAAAATGAATGTAGTTGAATAGACTAATTAAGCAGGATTCCCAACTCTTCTTGGAAATTGGGATCAAAAAAAACTTTTGAGTAACAGAAGTGAGTTGTGAAAATGTATAAAAAGTTGAAAAATTGCTAGAGATTAGAAAATTGATCATAACAGGTTGGAGAATGTTTTAAAAATAAGTTCGAATATTTTCTCAAGTCTCGAAACTGAATATAGTTGAATAGACTAATTAAGCACGATTTCCAATTCTTTTTGGAAATTGGGATCAAACAAAACTTTTGAGCGACAGAAGTAAGTTGTTAAAATGTTTAACAAGTTGAAAAATGTCTAAAAATTATAAAATAATTCAGGTCATTTGGACAGTTCAATCTCTCTCCCTTCCTAATTTACAGAAGGAATGATATGAAATTTAATGATTATGAAAATCTTGTTGATATTTTTTGTTACTTCTATATTTCCTTCCCCAATCTTAAAACTGCTATATAGCAGATTTCCAGTGTCACTTTTTGAACATGTAGCAGAGCTAAATAGCTGAACTACATGTAGCTACATGTTACTAAATAGCTCTGCTACATAGTGTAAACCTAGGTTTAGGCTAGTAGCAATGTTGTGATATATAATTTAAAGACATGAACACAATAAACATTCACGCATATGTGAAGAACTTTGTATAGGTGGTTGTGGAGAGGAAATGTGCCTACAAATCTATTAGGAAAAAGTCATGTATGGTCTGATATGTGCCATATGGGGTATGGTGGGGTATATAAGAACAATGGCACGACGGGATACCAACTATCATAGTACTACCTCCTGATCCCTCTCCCTTACGATAGCGGCACCCTTTTGGAAAATATGCAATCATCACCAACTGTGTACTGCAGGGTACTAGAGGAGAGTAATAAAAACATTTCTGGCTCTCCAGTCGAATATTAAACAATTTTTTTTAATCAGCCATACTTCATGGATTCATGCTATAATTACAGAACCTGATTGACATTGAGTTTCTATATTTATTGATTGATACCTTAGACCAGAATATACAGAATATAGAATATACAGTATCTTGTAATTAATAATTATTATTGCTCTGTTTCTTTTGTTTTGCTAATATGTTATTGTTTAATGCTTATTATTGGTTGAAATTGTTTTGTTTTTCAATTGTATTGTATCATTGTCATATCTATCATAGTATATTTAAGTATATGTAAATGTAGAGAACTCGTTCCTCGCACACAGGCTTTGCCCATGTGAGGGAACCTTCTTCAAGCTTTGTATATGTATATTCTGTATTGTTAGTATTTCTTAAGAAGAACAATAAATATAATTTCAATTTCAATAGACACGGCCCATTGTATATTCATACTGAAAGTCGATAAAGCCAACATCTACTGCTATATCGCTCCATCGTGACGTCAGCATCGGATAGAAAACTTCTGTAGAGTTTGTTTACATTGTTTTCTAATATCGGGGCACCGAGCTTCGCTCGTTATTTATTTTTTGATAAACAGAACACAATTCTTCAAAATGATTGGGGAAGGACTAACAGGCACAGCCCAAATTTCGATTTATACACTATAAATGGTCCAAAAAGTAGGTTATGTTCCATACACTTGAATTGAGGTTTAATTTTCAGTCCAAATATTTGAAAACAGAAATGTTCCAATTTAGATAGTTTACAAACCAAATTGAATAACACTCACTAATCACTTAAAACTGTAAAATAATGATTAACTTTGAATATTATGATATACTCTAATTTAGAGTGATAAACCATGTCATGTCAACGAATCAGATTATTTTGATAGAGACTATTAAAATTTCTAGATAATATTTCTGGCGAGATACGGTAAGCTGTTTGAATGATTACACAGCTGATCTCCCACACAGGCACACGCATCTTCTGTTATCGACAGACGTCGAAATCTGTTCTTCCAAGCTTAGACCAGTTATAGAATAGACACGCTGGGAAGTCTAGCCTCTGAAGCCAACATCTACTGCCAAATCCACCCATCTTGACGTCACAGCCAAGCTAACAACAATGTAAGTTAAACACCACAAACACTTACACAACAAACTCAAAAGTTTTCTATAATTTCTTTACGATGCGTGACGTCACTGTTGTGACGTCAAGATGGGTGGATTTGGCAGTAGATGTTGGCTTCATCGACTTTCTATATGAATATACAATGAGCCGTGTCTATTATATAACTGGTCTAAGCTTCCAAGGATGAATTATCCTTTTAATGTCCTTCAGAGAGTTTTTCCAGGGATTTTTCCTAGGGTTTTTCCTAGTGCAATCGAATCTTTATATTATAAACCTACTATGTTCTGAATTTCGTGAGAATCGTTGGAGCCGTTTTCGAGATCCGGTGGAATACAAACATATAAACAGAAATTGCTCGTTTAATAGTAGGCCTATAGGATTGATTGATACCTTAGACCTGTTATAGAATAGACACGGCCCATTGTATATTCATACTGAAAGTCGATGAAGCCAACATCTACTGCCATATCGCCCCATCGTGACGTCAGCATCGGATAGAAAACTTCTGTAGAGTTTGTTTAAATTTATTTCTATTTCAGCGGGAGTTTACCATTTTCATAAATAATAATTCACTTCCATCTGAAATAAACACAATCAGCTATGGAAAACAATGTAAACAAACTCTGCAGAAAAGTTTTCTATATCTGATGCTGACTTGATGATGGGGCGATATGACAGTAGATGTTGGCTTCAGAGGATAGACTTCCCAGCCTGTCTATTCTATAACTGGTCAAGATTGATACAATAAGTACATCATCAAAATGATAGGGAGAGAAAAAATAACGTAACCTTGTGCTATTCCTCTCCCAAATTTACATAAGGTTACACATAGTCCGAAATAGGTTAAGTCTTGTATTTTTTTCTTGGAGAGAAGAAATAAGGTAAACTTGTGCTATTCCTCTCCCAAATTTAGATAAGGTCACAAATAGTCCCAAATAGGTTAAGTCTTGTAGTTGTTCACTTCACAAAGTTTCCAGTCCCTAATTATTTTCACACCGTAGATATCCTTGTTTGTCATTGGACAAAAGAGATAGCTGAGATAGCTCTATCCTTTTCCAACATCGTACCGTGGTCAAATTATTTTTAGGCTATGAAGAATATATGGATACTTAAATCTCAATTTATTATGAAAATTTATTATTGTATCATGTAAAGATTCATATTCTCTGCTGAAAAGAATATTATTGAGATAAGAATAACTGATCATTAATATAGAAGCAACTATAATTATATCAATCCATACCAGGATAAATATAATTAATTGAATCACAGCGTTCTTCGATAGAAGGTGGAGAAAGAAACATGGCAACTATAGTGGGATCCACGTTATAATGACAGTGATTGATTAGCAATAGTATTGCTATCTTTGTCTATCATTCAACAAAGTGGATAGCGTTATCTTTTTCTCGCTTCGCTCTGTTGCCAGATCGTCTTTTAACAATGTAGAATAAATAATTAATTGACAAAATATTTCATCTTAAAATTATGAAAATTTGTTATGAAATTATTGAAAAATATAATGTATTGCTTAATAGAATATAATTGATTATTTTAAACTAGAATAAACAGTTGCTATAACATCAATAAACCTTTCATAGGATAGAATATAGAATTATAGTACCCTTTAAAATTAATAAAATAATAGAACAAGAATAAAAACCTGTATCAGATACCGAATATAGAAGGCATTGACAAGACAGAGGATCGGCAATGTTGTTCTCCTATCTTCCTCCACTGTCATTATAACGTGGACCTCACTATTTATATGTCCATGTCGTTCTATAATTTATACTGGTTTTATAGCGTAAATAATATCAATACCGGTACAAATAATATCAGAGAGAAGCCATGGTAAATCTTTTACTTATTCCATGGAAGAATAATCATAGACTTACTCCCGGTTGTTCGTATGCCTATTAAAATAATACGTGATTAAATGGAGTGTAATTTCAGTAAAAAGTGAACAGTTTCATAGTAAGATTCACTTCAATCTGTCATCATTATTTTAGAATCATATCAATGCTTCATATCCAAACAATGATGACTGGCTTGAGTTTAATCTTTTCTATTAAATCGTTTATTTTGCAACCAAGCTACTGTTTCAAGATGAATTTTATTTTTAAGATATTCTTCCCACTGATTATCTGTAATAATATTTGCTACAAATATCATGAATTCATCATTTTTGCACGTAAAAACCAGTAATATTTTCTATTTTGAATGTAAACTGACGTTTGAATTTTGAAACGCGCCAATCCTAGCTGGTGCCGGAAGCCTGATATTCAACAGCATTCTAAACCGACTTCTGTACACGTGGCGCCGTGGCTTAGTTGGTTAAAGCGCCTGTCTAGTAAACAGGAGATCGCGAGTTCGAATCTCGCCGGTGCCTACTTTTTTTTGACCGCGCGGATTCATAACGATATTTTATATAGAAGAATGATATTTATGTGTGTTTAGTTGAAATAGGCCTAATTATCAATCTGATTGCATCCATCGAAAAGTAATTTATTTTGGGTGAGTTTTAAAGCACCTTGTTATTGATTTTTTATGTGCTTTCAACTACATTTAACTTTCATTTATCTCTTATATGGTAGAAAGTTAGTGGGAAGGATATTTTTTTAATATTCTTTCCGAAGAATGGACATTGATATGTCCAAAGCTCCCCAATCTATGTAGATGCATAACAATCTATAGTTATTCCAAATTGCTTTTTTTATATCATATACAGTTCAATAAAAATTTTCTTATTCTATATTATGTAAATTTATCTATAATTTTGCTGTATTGTAAGCTTCTATATGCACGTGTATAAGCCAGTATATATTGTAATCTACACTAGCAGTTCTGTGAACAGTAGACCTCGCGCAGTTATAAACCACAGCCTCCTCTTATACTGTCCATCAGAGTAAATCATGTCTTTATGTCGTGTCGGCGAGATATCGGTGTGAAAACGGCTAATGGCTGTTGGGTCTGGTGTATCAAAAATGCTAACATCAAAAGCTAATCTCCTTCAAGACATACTGGCAATAGGACAGCCCGAGTTCAAAGCAGAGAAAGTTCGAGAGACAATACTATGTTTTTTTTAGTTATTAATTGCATGCGTTATTGTACCATGGTTATAAGCATAAATTGCTCAAAAGTAGATAAAGTATGCTTTCTTTTATCTATGAAATTACTTATAAGATACTAGTAGTTCTGTGAACAGTAGACCTCACGCAGTATTCTCATCCACAAGTACCTGATGTCAACTGTTTTAAATGTTAACAAAATCAGTTCACGTTTGAATTTGTATTCCATAATTTATTAATATTTATGTTAATTTAAACAATGAATAGAATATATTTCTATTCCAGAATTTATATAATATTCATCCAGTTCCGTGATAATCTTTCCATCTTATGAAAATTAATTTTTTTCAATCAAAAATATTATAATTTCTTCAGCATTATTTAGTTCTTTTGATTATTTTTAATCACCCATTGAATTAGTTTTTTTCGAATGTGAGAATATTGATACTGATGGACACGCATAATAATACCATGACTGCAAAACAAAATATTGAAACCAAAGACCTTAAAGCTGCGATTAAACCAAACTTATTAACAAAATGTTAATAACTCAATCCTTATAGATTATATTAGATTGAACATAACTTATCATACACATGATGAACATGTGTGTTTGTCAACTTGCGTGCAATCTTATATAATCTAGGATTAAGTTATAATAAAGTTAATAAACTTATGATAAAGTTAATAACTTTGGTGTAAACCCAGCTTAAAGATGCATACCTCTTCAAGGTCTTTGATTGAAACTATAGACCTTATACAAATACAGTAATAGACTGGCTTCTCCACACATCTGTGTGATCACTTGTCAGCTGATTTATGATGAATAATTCTATAGTCTGATTTTTACTCTAATATTGGCGTATGAAGGAGGCTCCTTTTTACTTTCCTTTCCCTATTACCATAGGTAAGGAAAGTATTGCTTTCCAAAAAAAATTAAGGTACCCTGATTTCAAGTTTTCTATACGTTTCAAGTCCCCCTGAGTCCAAAAACATGATTTTTGGGTGTTGGTCTGTGTGTGTGTATGTGGTGTGTGTGTGTGTGTGTGTGTATGTGTGTGTGTGTGTATGTGTGTATGTCTGTGAACACGATAACTCCATTCCTAATCAACCGATTGACTTGAAATTTTAAACTTGATGTCCTTATACCATGAGGATCCGACAATAAGAAATTCAATAAAATTCAATTCAAGATGGCGGAAAAAATGGCGGATAATTACTAAAAAAACCATGTTTTTCACGTTTTTCTCGAAAACGGCTCTAACGATTTTCTTCAAATTCATACCATGGATAGCTATTTATAAGCCCTATCAACTGGCATGAGACAAATCACTGGGAAAATTTCAGGAGCTCTGTAATATTCTTGAGAAAAATGGCGGATAATGACGAAAAAACCATGTTTTTCACGGTTTTCTCGAAAACCGCTCTAACGATTTTCTTCAAATTCATATCATAGATAGCTATCTATAAGCCCTATCAACTGGCATGAGTCTCATTTCCGGGAAAATTTCAGGAGCTCCGTAATATTATTGAGAAAAATGGCGGATAATGACTAAAAACCATGTTTTTCACGATTTTCTCAAAAACGGCTCTAACGATTTTTTTCAAATTCATACCCTGTATAGTTATTTATCAGATATATCAACTGGCATGAGTCTTTTTCCTGGGAAACTAATGGGGGGTCCACTCTATCCTTGAGAAATGGACTTTGTAACCTCCATCTCGTGCATGAGGTAGGTAGGTAGGTAGAGCAGTTTATAAAAAGTACACAGTCATAGTCAAGATAATTCATCTGTAGAACAGCTGTTTTGACGACTTTAAAAAAAAATCATCTAATTTCACAATTTACACGAAGGAAAAAGTACTCTGAAAACAATAATTATATATACACATATACAGTAGTCTGATCGTAGTTGCAAATAATATGTTGCCGTCAATAATTGTCATGATGTGACCCTATTTTATTCCCCCCCCTAAATTATTGTGACCCCTAAATTATTCTCGTTTGAGAATGAGGCTTACAGTTCAATGAGCAAGGAAAGTTGTGTGAGTGTACCACACCAGATTTTTCCGTTTATATTATCCTTGAAATGCAAAATTTCCAAAAACCTTGTATATATGTCGACGCGCAATTTAAAAAGGAACATACCTGTCAAATTTCATAAAAATCTATTACCGCGTTTCGCCGTAAATGCGCAACATATAGTTCAGTTCAGTTCAGTTCAGTTTCAGTTCTTCGCCACAGTCAATTGACCGGGGAATTGTCAAGGTTAAGAGAATAAACATTAAGAGAAATGCCAAACCGTCGACTTGAATCCTAGACCTCACTTCGTTCGGTCAATTATATGGCTACAGTGAAAGTGGTCTACAGTCAAAGCGGTATTATGTCATGTATCACATGTTGAAAATTTTCTATTTTTTGGCATTTCGATTTTTTTTCAAAGTCC
Organism: Nilaparvata lugens; assembly: GCF_014356525.2. NCBI lineage: Eukaryota > Metazoa > Arthropoda > Insecta > Hemiptera > Delphacidae > Nilaparvata > Nilaparvata lugens. The sequence goes on from NC_052506.1 coordinate 79,141,946, forward strand.
CAATTCAAGTTTCAGATTTTTTTCTTTTAAACCGTGCTTCCGAGCTCAAGAGTGTAGAATTCTTCAGCGCTCCAAGGTGGTCTTATTTCATATATCACATGTTCAAATTTCAATAATTTAGAATTCGATAATCCCCCCTCCCAAAGTCACAAATTTCAGATTTCTTATCTCTTTAGCTGTGCATCCTAGCTCAAAAGTGTAGGAAACTTTTTTTTCCAGAGCTCGAAGGCGGTCTTATTTCATACATTACATGTTGAAAATTTTGATTTTTTTGTAATTCAATTATTTACCCCCCCCCCAAGACCCACATTTCAAGTTTCAGATTTTTTATCTTTTTAACCGTGCATCCTAGCTCAAAAATATAAAGAACTTCTATTTCTCAGCGTCCACCACCGATCCTATTGCATTTATATCATTATACTCTAAATCCAATTTGTATGTGTGTTTGTGTGTGAATAGGCGGGCGAGTGTCAGTAGTGGTTTTAGTGAGTGTAGCGAATTCTACTGTTCTCTGAACTACTAGTAGATCACAGTTCATAAAATTGAACTTAAAAATCCTCTGAGACTGATGAAAAACTGGAATATATATCAGAAAACTAAAAAGCAAATACACTTCGACTTCTCAAGTTTCAAATTCTTTCTCTAGATGTATCCTTTGTCTATCATTATTATCTATGGTCTATGGTAGAGTATTATGAATAAATAAGAATATATAAATGAAAGTTAACACCCTACTTGAAAGGAAAACTCAGCCAGTGTCAATTTCAACATGTGTGGTGCCTCATTCAAAGCAATTTCAAGTGAATTATAAGCGACATAACTCATGTCCTGATTGTGGGGGGTAGAGAGGGGTACAAACCACCCCCCACTTGATTCAATTACCACCCTCTGCTCTGATGCCTTCAATTGAAGTGGGCTACACTCAAGGGTAGTATATAGCACTGTATACTATCCTTGTGCTAAACTATCCTCGTGGGGCGAGGAGAGAGAGAGTGAGTGTGAGAACGAGAGTGAGAGAGAGAAGTGTCAATGGAATAGAAGCAGGACCACCCTCCTAGAAATACAAATATACACTAGTGTACACTATATACACGTATCTATGCCTGCTGGTTGTGTATAAATGGACATCTAGCATGTATCGTGGAGGGCTGTAATCAATTTAATGTTGCAAGTAATTTTATTGATTTATTATTGTTTGTTTGGAGAAATTGGATAAAAGCCGGCAGTAGATTCGGTTTTAACGACGTTCCGTATGTGAGGCTACCCTAAGCGATCTCTTTTCTTCTGACGTAAATTCAATCCAATGTGATTAGAATACAAAATGTATCATAGTCAAATGGTTTCTAAATACAGTTTCTGACTTTGATCGGTTGTCTTCTAAAGTTGGCCTTTTTTAGAAGGCTGCCTTCAATTAATGATGTACTAATTGTAAGATTAAATAAAGAATGAAGAATTATGTTGTCCGTTTTTGAGACTTTCAAGAATTTGTACAACATTGAAGAACTAGAGATTTTCAATTCAGAAGGGTTTAAAACACTTACAATTATTATTTAGAGCTTGAAAAGAATTCAATCATCAAGGCTGGGCAAAGGCTAAAAATAAACTTTCTACACGTAATATTTTTCAAAGTTTTTCGATTTGTATATCATCAAGCTATCAAAAAGAAAATGTTTTCTCAGGAAAACATTTTTTTCTGATCATTACATTTTGAGGTATGAGCGCCTGAAGTTTAAATTTTTGGGACAGAACATTTCAATTTCGGTAAGAGATAAATCCATGGATTTAAAGATAGATTCTTCATGGTATTGTTGATCTAGTAGAATAAAAATTTTCTGAAAATATCAATTTTTGAGATAGTTATTCAATTTGCTAGAAATAACCAAAAATAACTTTTAGTTAAGTTATTCTTGGTTGGTTGAATAGCTTTTTCAATAATTGATATTTTCAGAGAATTTTTGTTTTACTAGATTAACAAAACCATTCATTCACTCTGAATCTCTATAGTGGAATATCTGATAGTAATGGATATAGATAATAATCTGATAGTGGAATGGACAAAGAAAAATGGCCTTAAGCTTAATCCCATCAAAACACAACCCATTATAACTGGATATTCTCGTCTTATAAACAATATTGACCTTGAATCGATTCACAAAGTTAGTGTAGACGGTAATGACATTCCTTACTGTAGCTCTGTTAAAAATTTAGGCATTATTATGAATAATACTCTTGACTGGTCAGAACAAGTGAACAAAACTTGTAAAAAGGTATTCTCAGCCATGCATGCATTGAAGAAAATGCACGATATCCTCCCTAGAAACATTAAATTATTATTGGTTTAATCTCTCATCTTCCCACATTTAATGTATTGTAATTCTGTTCTTAATGATATGCAAGTCACTCTGAATGATAAACTACAGCGTTGCCAAAATTATTGTCTACGTTTCGTCTACTCTCTCCAACGCCATGATCATATCACCCCAGCCCACATTGCTAGTTCAACATTGAAGCTTCCCGATCAGAGGCTTTTTCGAATAGTCAAGCTTGTTAGAGATATCTTGAAATACGGTAATCCGAACTATTTTAAAGATGATTTCAAATTTGTCTCTGAAGGTAGGAGGATAGATGCTTCACATACTAGAACCGGAGAAAGTACTTTAAGGATACCCAATCATCGAACTACTATTTTCACAAAATCCTTCTTAGTCAGTGCCTGTCGTGCATGGAATACACTTCCTGTTTCTATCAGGTCTATCGAGAGCCGAGCGAGCTTCAACCTGACTTTAAAAAAACATATTTTGGAACAAATGACTGAAACTGTCCGGCCCTAGAACGATCACATGACAACCATCCCTCACCCATTCCACCAATATAAACCTTTAAACCATGTTATAGAACGAATTGTATATATATATATATGACTGCCATATATAATGACTATATATATATTGACTATACATATATATGACTATATATATATTATATAAACTCATGTTATTTCAATTATCCACTGCATACTGCTGTATATTACTGAAATTTGATAACCCTGATCTACTTTCAGCCTACTTCATTTTATTAATCAATTATTTGATCTTATCTACCTATATAATTATTTTACTTTATCAATTTCTGTTTTTTTCTCTTCAATATTCATATTGATTAAAACTTTTACAATATTTCCATTAATAAATAAATCCTTAGTTTAAATAACGAAATTAACGTTTTGGTAGAGAGTTAGTGGGGAGGATATTTTTATATTCTTCCCAAAGAATGGACATTGATATGTCCAAAGCTCCGCCAATTTATGTAGATGCATAACAATATGATTATTATCTATAGTTATTATATTACAAATTGCTTTTTCATATAATATACAGTTCAATAGTTATTTTCTTAGTCTATATTATGTAAATTCATCTATAACTTTGCTGTATTGTAAGCTATTGTATACAAGTGTATAAGCCAGTATATATTGTAATCTACATAAATAAAGTACTCAATCAATCAATCAATCAATCAATCTCATGGATTTATATCTTACCGAATTTGAAATGTTCTGTCCCAAAAATTCAAACTTCAGGCGCTCGTATCTCAAAAAGTAATGATCGGAAAAAAAATGTTTCCCTGAGAAAACTTTTTCATTTTGATAGCTTGATGATATACAAATCGAAAAACTTTGAAAAATATTACGAGTAGAAAGTTGATTTTTATCCTTTGCACAACCTGCGCTTCTTGCTTGTTTTCATGTTCTTTTTGCACTCTGCAATGTAATTTCAACAAGAAAAACGACCATCATAAAGTGACTTGTCTATTACATTGACACCAGAATAATGAGGACCTACAACCTTCTCCGATCGTGTATTTTTGTCCATAGAATACAACACTCCAACAACCCTCTCTGAATACATAATACACCACGCATCAACACTCTGATACCCTCTAGCCATAATCTATCGTGAGGCTCAGTTCAAACTGTTTGTCATCTCCGCTCCTTATGATTACATTAGCGCTTCCCGCACGATTAATTCTGACTGTTTGCAATGAATTTCACGGAACAATGTCAGTGAACGATCTCTGTTGGCTAACTCATCATTTTCGATTGCAATTGGTACGAGTCCATTGTGTCATCTATGATAGAAACTCCATCATCCATTTTCAATACATCCATTGACAACTTCTACTCTACTGTCGAAACCAACCTCTGTGAGTCGCTATGTCGAAATATTCATTAGCCTCTCTGTCACAAAATACAGAATTGGCTACTGCCGCAAAAGTATACGTACAGATATGCTCTCTATTTTTCAGATGGACTACCCTTTTCTCCCTCAATCTCCCAACGCTTTGTGACTTTTATATACCTTTTCAACCCTCCTCGTCCTCCCATATTCTGCCTCCATTAGTAATGATGGTCATCATCATCATCATGATAGAACATACACCGATTGCGCCCAGCGGTCAAATGGGAGTGATACATGGCTCCTATACACACGTACACTGTTTACGTCGTGATGTCATCACTGCTAGTCACATTATTTGTCCCGCTTTCGCTCTCTCTCTGTCTCTCTGACTCTCTCTCTCTCTCTTTCTTAGCTCTGAATTTCATTGTTATCATCGACTTTTTTCATAGGCATAGTTTTGATTATCTATCCAAAATTCATTTTTGTAAAAATTATTTTGTATTGGTTATCAATTTGAAAACTTTCTGTTCATTTTTCTAATTTATTATAATCGTGATTTTGTTATTTATAATATTCATTTGTATAAAATGTAAAGGATTGTGTGGCAGAGAGGAGTCCTAACTCCGCCCTTAATAAGGGAAATTAATCAATCAATCACTCTCTCTCTCTCTCTCTCATCCATAATTTTGCTGTATTGTAAGCTATTGTATATAAGTGTATAAGCCAGTATATATTGTAATCTACATAAATAAAGTACTCAATCAATCAATCAATCAAATCTCTCTTATACACCCGGTCGTGTGTTAATGGGAAGTATATTTTATATCCTTCTTAGAGAATCGACAATTATTTGATGAAACACCGCCGATTTATGAAGTTACATCACATTATTATATTATCGTTATTCTAATTGCATCCATTCTTTATTCTCATTGATTGATTATTCACTAGCATCATAGGCATTTAATGTAAATTAGTGTATAAGCCAGTAAATATTGTAACATACATGAATAAAGAAATCTTATTCAATCTAATCTTTTTGAAGAGAGAGTACTGGGAAGGATATTTTTAATATTCTTTCCGAAGAATGAACATTGATATGTCCAAAGCTCCGCCAATTTGTGTAGATTCATACAATGTTATCTATAGTTATTCAAAATTGCTTTTTTCGTATCATATACAGTTCAATAATATTATTTTCTTAGTGTATATATTATGTGAATCCAACTATAATTTTTCTGTATTGTAAGCTATTGTATATAAGTGTATAAGCCAGTATATATTGTAATCTACATAAGTAAAATACTCAATCAATCAATCTCTCTCTCTCTCTCTCTATTTAAGGGTTGTGTGACAGAGAGGACCAGGAGTCCTAACTCCGCCCTAATAAAGGCATATAATCAATCAATCTCTATGTCGAAGAGGTAACGGGATATATACTTTCCGATAACCATCTGCTTTATAAAGACCATTCCTTTCTATCCGACTCTAGAAGTGTTCCATTGAGTTATCTCGACTTGTGACGAATTTTGAAATCAGAAAAATTCCACACATGGAATTTCCGGCTCTGACAGTATGCTGAACAGGTTAACGACCGGGAATCCCACGGTTTGTCAAAACCACACCACCCTTTACTTTCACTTTAACTTTTCTTACTATTAACTTTTCGATAATTAGCACATAATATTGATTATTTCAGTCTGTCACCGTGAGTGAGAATAAGAACAGTGGTGATATGTTTGCTATGCTGAGTGACAGAGGTTCAAAGTTATTAGTGTTTGAAGGTTTTAAGTATTCAAAAAATATATCTTCATCTATCACCCACATTGTCTCTGTCATTAAAACAAATTCAGAAATGAAAAGTCGAAACATTGACGATGGATAATTGAGACGATGTGTTTGCTAGAACCAATTTGACAGAGATCATTCATTCAAGAAGACTGTATCTTAATGAATGAATGATCGTACAATCATGGTTCCAGCCCAATACTTTAATATCAATAAGAATGGAATTATAGAATAGCAATATGTATCTCATTAACTTGGCTTATATGTTGTCATAATAGAGTAGTGTTTTGCTTGAAGCTTCCTTAGTATACTGGAGTGAATTTGAATTTCGCTCCTTCAGTCGAGGAACGTAATGTCGGCTGCTAGTGAGAGCGAAATGGCGTCACTAATGATGACGTCACGTACGTTCAATTTGTTACGTTCAATATGTGAGTGGCCAAACACATTCTGACCTGGGCGCAATCGGTAGATTCCCTCATAATAATAATATCTTTCATACCTTTTCAACCCTTCCTTTTCATCCCTTATTCTGCCTAAATTGATGATCATGGTCATCAACATGGTATGATTGTCATCCTGTATCATCATCATCATCGTCATCATCATTATCATCAAAGGGCTTAGTAATAATATCTCTGTGATGTCTCCGGTCCTTTTACATCCCCTATATAACCTGTCGTCAGTGGCTCACCTTTTATTTATTCATCAGCTGATGTCACCGTAGTCTACTAATGTTTTGCTGACTGTTTGTGCCGTGGAAACTCTACTAAAACCTGAATTATTTCAACGAGATGTGAAAATAACGCGTATAATTTGGTGAGAGTCATTTTGAACTTTCAGCATTTTGTTGAATGGGTAGCAGAGATGTTTTATGTAAGGGATGCTGTCTGTTGAGGGTGAATCTGATTTCATCAAATGGCACCTTTGTGTCAGCCTGGTTCTTCTTCTTCTACTTTTTCTCCCACTCCTCCTCCTTCTCTCCTCCTCCTCCTCCTCCTCTTCCTCCTCCTCCTCATCCTGCCCCCTGTTCTCCTCATCCTCCTTCTCCTCCTGCTCCTCCCTTCTCCTGTTCCTCCTCCTCCCCTCCTTCTTCTCCTTCTCCTCCACCTCCACACCCCTCTTCTCCTTCACCTCTTCCACTTGCTTCTTATCCTCCCCCTTCCCCTCCAGCGGCTCCTCCTCCTCCACTCCTCATCGTACTTCTCCCCTACTCCTCATCTTCCTAATTCCCCTCCTTGCCTTTTCTCTTCTTCTTCTACTTCTATTTCTCCTCAAAGTTCTTAATTTTTATTTGTATTTCAATTCCTCTTCCTTCTCCTTCTCTTCCTCATCATCCTCCTCCTCCTCCTCCTCCTCCTCTTCCTCCTCATCTCTTCCTCATCTTCCTCCTCCTTTTCTTCTTTCTTCTTATCCTCTCCCTCCTTCTTCTATTTCTTCTTCCACCTCCATCTTTTTCTTTTACACCTATACCTTCTCCTTCTCTACTTCCTCTTCCCTCATACCAACCAGCTCCTCTTCCTCCTCCTTCTTCTCCTCATCTTCTTTCTTCTTCTTTTTCATCCTCTTCCATCTCCTTCTTTTTTCTTCCTCTTTCTCCTTCTTCTATTTTGTCTACTTCTCTTCCACCTCCATCTCTCCCTTTTACTCATCTTCCTTCTCCTTTTCTACTTCCTCATTCTTCATACCAATCAAACCCTCTTCCTTCTCCTCCTCCTTCTCTTCCTCCTCCCACTCCAACTCCTTCACCACCTCTTCCTCCTTCTCCTCCTCTAAACGAAACCCTTTCTAAACCAGGATAAACATAAGCTTTTTTTCCCCCCACTCTGTAATATTCCAATAATATTCTCGTATGCAAACCATCATCCTGACAAATGTTCACTGTCAAAGTGACTGAAACCTTCGTCATTCATCCATTTGAAAATCCCTCTGAATATTCTACCCACGAAACACCATAATATTTCGTTTGAAAGAGAACATTATTTTAATCCTCTCCTAACGCAGCAGCGTACTAATTCTTCCAAAACCCCGCTTTTGTGAGTGACTTTGATGTTTATTTCGTGTGCCTTTGATTAGTGTTTGTCGTTCAATTAGTTGACCAGTGAAAAATGTCGGCGAAATAAGCCAGGTTCGATTGGGATGGCTTAGGAGGCTAACGTTCGTGAAAACGTGAACGTGTTTCAACGTGAATTGAGTGCTGACATTTATTTATTTATCTATTTACATCACTAGAGAAATTACAACATATAGAGGCTTACAGTTTTATGCCAAAACAAGCATCATTGAAAATCAATTGTTTATACAAACAGAAACTAAATTAATAAGAAAGAAAACATAAAAGAAGAAGACATAGTATGTACGACATGTTATATATTGTGGTGCGTACAGATATACGCGCCGCGAACATGAGCAATTGACTTTTAATCAGCTGACTATATCTGTATTTTTACAGAAACGGTAAGATACAGATATAAAAAGCTTGGCATCAAGTGAATTGCTAATGTTCGCGGCGCGTATATCTGTACGCACCTTTATATGAGACATATATAAGACATATAAGGCCGGTTTCCGAGCTCGGGATTTAGCTAAGTCCTAGACTTTAAACAGCTGGAGTCAGAAAATTGGTTTTCCAAAAAGGGGCGTAGTCGCAGTCATTGTCATAGTCACGTTTGAATTAAATTTCGAAAAACTAGAAAATTGAACACAAAATAAAATAAAGAGAAAATAGTGTAAAGTTTCAGCTATTTTGAATTATTTAGGAATGTCTAAGTTCGTCAAGGAAAAACGTTTCCAATTTATAGAAATGAGAAAATAAAAACTACAACTACTGTTATAAAAGCTGCGACTACGCCCCGTTTTGGGAAGCCAATTTTCTGACTCCAGCTGTTTAAAGTCTAGGACTTAGCTAAATACCGAGCTCGGAAACCAGCTCATAATTATTTTATATATTATAAGACATAACATTACATTATAATACGTTTCCCTCCTGCAAAAGAACGCGAATTTGAACCCATATATATATAGTCTGTATGGAATAAGTAAAGACTTAGCCCTTCATCCGTTGCCAAATTGTGTAAAATTATATCGTTTACAAATTTCTAATTCAAGCACAGAATTGTATGTATAATGAGGTCCACGTTATAATGATAGTGTTTGATTAGCAATTGTATTGCTATCCTTGTCTATCACTCAATAAAGCGGATAGCGCTATCTCTTTCTCGCTTTGCCCTATTTCCAGAGAGTCTTTTAACAATGTAGAATTAATAATCAATTAACAAAATATTTCATCTTAATTATGAAAATATATTATTAAATCATTGAAAAATATAATTTCTCCCTTTATAAAATTTAATTGATCATTTTAAACGAGAATGAACAGATAATATTACATCAATAAAGCTGTATTAGCTACCGTCTATAGAAATACCGTGGCATTGACAAGACAGAGGATCGGCAACGTTGTTCTCCTATCTATCTCCACCGTCATTATAACGTGGACCTCACTATAGAATATCATCCCCGATATTCCAGTACATCTGCTAAAAAAGTTTCACGGATGAAGAATTGGAAAGGGAAGTAATTAATTTCTTGATAAATAAGAAAACATCGCGGAAATATGATTTCTTTCAAGTTTCACTTCTCTTTGAATTATGGGATGTCGTAATAAGTAAGAGTTTCTTGTCAAAATCACGGGGAGAATTCTATTTTTTTCTAATGGGGTCCAGATCATTTTCATCCACCCTATATTTCATTTTTGGCAATATCGAGAAATTTTGAGCAGGAAACATGACATTTTCGACATTCTAGAACTTTTCTCGTTTCAAAAGATGATCGAGTGGTGTAAGCGAAAAAGCTTCGCAGAAAGCATTTATTAAATATGTGAATATTTCTTATTTTAGTGATAATAATGTAAAATTTTTCTTGTATGTTTTGTTTAGAAGCATCTAAATTTAAAAATCCACTTTGTGAAAATAATCAAGAACTGAAATTTTTTTGAAGTGAACAACTACAAGACTTAACCTATTTCGGACTATGTGTAACCTTATCTCAATTTGGGAGAGGATGTGCTAGGTTACCTTATTTTTTTCTTCCTATCATTTTGATGATGCACTTGTTGTATGAATCAATAAAGAATAAATTATTTATATCCTTTTTCTAACTATCAAAAGAGGTCCAATAACGTGTATTTCAGTTTTATAGATCAGTTCAATAATTACGGTACCTAAAAATTAAATTTAATACACATGTCATTTAGGATAAAATCACTTTTTATTCTATGCCATCTGAGTGATTGATTCAATCAATCAAATCAAATTTATTCACCAATTAACAACAGTGTTACAAGAGAAAAAATACTTTTTTGTTTAATAATTGGCTTGGCTAAAAAAAGAAATTTTTTGTCCTCTAGCCAAGAGTTCAAACATTCCTTACTATATTTTAGAATTAATACAGCACTTTATAATATAATCAAGACCAGTACAATATGGATAGATAAATCAAACAAACAATCATATAATTAATGTAATATAGTATTAACTAAGAAGAATACATAGGCATAGTTGGAAAATATACATATAAATGGTAATATTATAAACCTGTAGTGTATAATAAATTGAATTGATTTCACCCGTGCACGTAAGTTGAAAAATTGTGTAAAGTGATTTGGGATAAGCGAGTAATTCTCATCATGTCGAAAGAAACAGATTATCATTGGAAGGTGTATTAGATAAGACTAATATTGATTAAGGTCCCGGCTGAAGTATGACAGTCGTAAGGCCCATTGACGGCTTAAATTATATATTCAGGCGGTGGGACCTTCCCGCAAGGGACTCCCCACCAACAAAAGCCATACGAATTTACTATTGAGACAGTGTGAAATGATGATACTCAGATAGATGGATAAATATATTTTTATCCGCACTTCATAAGTGATGACGGCATAACAGTGGGCATAGTTTGTGTGAGAGAGTGCCAGTCAGTCTATGAGATAAGGAGTAAGAAAGGTTGTATTTGTTTGCAATACAAGACAATAAAGAATAGTTTTTGTCTGAGAGAGAAGTATTGAGTTTTTCAGTGAAAGAGAAAGTGAGAAAGCACTTCTAGTAGTATGGTACAGTAGTTGAAGTCACATTTCTCTACCAGAGCGCGCTTGCACTATGATAGCATTGTATCAGGTGAAAGTCAATCCAGTTTGAAATTCGGTCATTCACAGCTGTTGGCGTTCTTGTTTGAGTAGCCCTGATCAGAACGTGACTGAAATAACAACAGTGCGTTTAGATTCGTATGGCTCGTTGGTCTAGGGGTATGATTCTCGCTTAGGGTGCGAGAGGTCCCGGGTTCAAATCCCGGACGAGCCCACTTTTTTTTGCAACCCAATCATGGGAATAGGTGACGAATTATGAATGGCACTTCAATTTTTATTTCTCCCAATGTAGGATCACCGTAATTGTTTCACTTGTAAATGGAAATGTTCGTTCATTTTTGCAACTCAAAAATATGATTCTTCTAATGTTGTTTTTCATCACGAACTGCTTATTATTAAATCACTTTTTGCTATTAAAAAGAACGACTAGCAGTCAGAGTTTTTCATTAAATGAATTAATCACACTCACTGTGTGACAACGAGATCATGATGATGGTCCGAAGATGGTGGACCAGCCGAAAGATGTCGTTATCACAGTGAGTGCCGGTTGCACAACATCAGGTTAAATTTTAACCGTGATTAATTTCACGAGAACCAATCAGAGAAGGCGTTTTTGAAAATACTGCTTCTCTGATTGGTTCTCGTGGAATTAATCACGGTTAAAATTTGATTAATTCGTGAAATTTTGTGATTAATTCGTTTATTGGGAAACATCTGACTGCTAGTCGTTCTTTTTTATAGCAAAAAGTGATTCAAAAATATGATAGATAACACTAATAACTCTTCATTGTTTTCTACCAATGTAGGACCACTGTGATTGTTCTAATTTTAAATGGAAATCTTTCAATCAACTCTTATTAGGTAATTTTAAAGTTTATAATGTTCTTGTAAATGAACGTTTTATTCAACAGTATGCCCCTATTATGTCTTTTTCCTGTAAAGGGCTACTTGTAATATAAATATAAATAAAAATAAAAATCTCAGTACCCTTTTTTTAATTATTTTATCACAACATGAATCATGTCTCTTGTTTAATTGAAACATGTTGTGATAAAATAATTAAAACCATTAAAATTACATGAAACATGCTGTGATAAAATACTAAAACCATTACAGTAAAATTACATGAAACATGTTGTGATAAAATCATTCAAAAAAGGGTACTGAGATTTTTATTCTTATTTCTATTTATGGCCTCTATTATGATATAAAGTTTACTACAAATTATATTCCACTTTACTCCACTAATCTCCAACCACTAGTATTTAAATTGAAAAGAAAATCTAACTTGCTTAAATTGAAAAATCCAACTCGAACCATTATCAGAGGTAGATATAGAATCTTTGTTATCAACAACAAATACATTTTTTGGACAATTTCTATCCAAATTTGGGAAAGGAACAGTTTTGTGCTTAATGCCTGTCAATCATTCATAGTTGAGAATGATAGTAAATGAGAATACTAAGAAATTGTCAAAAACCACAGATTTATTGATACTTAGAAAGACCGGTTTTGGTTGTTACACCATTTTCAATCTTTGATAAACTGAGATTATTCTCAGTGATGAGATTATTCTCTTGAGATGATTAGAGTTTATCAGAGATAGACAATGGTGTAACAACCGAAACCGGTCTTTCTGAGTATCAATAAATCTGTGGTTTTTGAATATTTTTAGTATTTTTATTCAATGTGAATAATTACTACAATATCAACTTCTCAACTACATAAAAAGTGAGAATGATATTCTATCTATCACTGGATAAATAAATAAATAAAATCATACAAGTCGAGTCAATCAACTCCATACAGACATACATTGAGTAAATGAATGGGAGGAAAACAGTTGTGCTTGGGAGAAGATTCAGCATTGAATGAATGAAGTAATAATAGAACGAGCGTTAGCAACTTCCTGCTTTCGACTCAAGTCCAAAATCGTTGTCCGTCTATTTATTTGTTTCTATTTTCTACAATAACTTTCGCAAGTTTTGGACAATCAGCTTCAAATTTTGAACATATAGGCTAGGCCCGGTTGCAAAAAATCTGGTTAAATTTTAACCGTGATTAATTTCACTAGAACCAATCAGAGAAGGCCTTTTTGACAAGACGGCTTCTCTGATTGGTGTTATTTTGAAGAATTATTGGTACCTTTTTGGCAAGACGGCTTCTCTGATTGGTTCTCGTGGAATTAATCACGGTTAAAATTCAACCGGCTTTTGTAGGCAACCGGCAAATTTTTATACTGATGAGTATAAAGGTTCGCCTTTAAGTATAAAGGTTAAGTCAAAGGTTAAGTATAAATGTTCAAGTATAAATTCTTTGAACGCTATTGCATGCAAAGAATTATTATTAAGTTTCCAAAAAATATCTAACAGTTTTTTTAGTTTCTTTGGAAAATCCCAAAAAATACCACTGCCGTGACCAGGATTCGAACCTGGGTTACTGCGGCCACAACGCAGGGTCCTAACCACTAGACTATCACGGCTTCATATCTAATGAAAGTTCTGGAAAAAGCATAACTGGCTCAGGAAGGATCTCGAGCAGTTGCAAAACTAATTTCTCAGCAGTCACTAGTCAGTGGATCGTTATTAAACGCCGTTCACTGGTTACGCTTCACAGAGAATAATTATTGGTGTATTAAGATTCACTTCAAACTGTCAGGGTTGTTTGTATGGGAAGTATTGATGTTATCCATGAGGTGTACTGACAAAGAATTATTGGTATAGAAGATTTAAATTTTGTCGTAATTTTGTCAAACTCTTTAACTAGAAGTTCTGAGAACAGTAGACCTCTCGCAGTTATAAACCACAGCCTCCTCTCATAGTGTCCATCAGAGTAAATCCTGT